>NC_045543.1:28076592-28106592 GCF_009769535.1 Thamnophis elegans | reverse complement strand
TTTCTCCTCCTTCCCTTGAAAAGCAGAAATCTGTGAGGGGGGCTGCTGCTATGTCAAAGCCGTTGGGATGCCACTGCTGATCACTTTAATTACAAGGACTAAGGAGGATAAAATTAAAAGTAGCACCATTGAAGCAGTGGAAGAAAGCTTGCCGAGATGCCGGTGAACTGTGAAATATAAAAATTGCATACAAATATATTTTTAAGACGGAAACAAGGAATTACATTATTTATTCTTGAAGAGTTAGTCTTTAAATAGTAGAAAGTTTTCCTTACTAAATATCAGTATAGTAGAAGTAGAGATCATTATGAAATATACCAGAAAGAGGAATAAGATAAAATTTTTAGTGCGTTACCTTTGTGAAATATGGCAGTTTATGGATTTATTTAAATTTTTATATTTCAATCAATGTGTCAATTTAAACTTTCACTGAATGTAACATTGGGGCTATCAGATGTCAGGAGAGCACTAGATGGCAGCAAAGAGTTTCTTATGTCTGTTTGCTGCCATCCAGTGTTCTTCTGGGTTTTTGCAACTCAAATTTGGTAGCTCAATGTATGCAACTAACTTAGAAAGAGGGGAAATTATATAGTTTGTCAAGGTTTCCCTCTTTTGTAGACTGAAGATTGCAGAGCTTCTGTTGAAATTAAAAATAATTTTCTGTGATGGAGTGGGGATAACGTCTTAACTTTAAGTGAACCATGTTGTATGGCAAATCCCTTTTTTTCTTTATTTATCAAATTTAGATTTGTTTTCTTCCTTTAAGGGGATGTAGCCCCAAGCTCATATCTTGGAGGTGTTCTAGTCTATCCCTCTGCTCAAGCATGAGACCCTATACCATTTCAGATAAATGACTCTCCACTCTGTTTTTGAAAGCTCCAGTGATGGAGTACCCACAACTTCTGAAGGCAAGTTGTTCAATTGGTTTATTGATTTCATCACTAGGACATTTCTCCTTAGTTCTAGGTTGTTTCTCTTCTTGGTTAGTTTCCATCCATTGTTTCTTGTCTAACCTTTTAGTACATTAGAAAATGGTTTGATCCGCTCATCTTTGTAGGAACCCATCAAATATTGGAATACTGCTATCATGTCTTCCCTAGTCCTTTTCATTAAATGAGACTTACCCAATTCCTGTAACTGTTCTTCATATATTTTAGCTTCCAGCCCCCTAATCTTTTTTATTGTTCTTCTCTGCACTCATTCCAGAGTCTCAACATCTTTTTATATTGTATGACCAGAACTGGATGCAGTGGTCTTAATAAGGCTTTCTAAAGGGGTACTAGAACTTCACATAATCTTGATTCTATCCCTCTATTAATACAACCTAGGATTGCATTGGCTTTTTTGGCTGCTGTCTCATTGGCTCATAGTTAAGTGATTGTCCACTAGGACACCAAGATTACAGCAAGTTTCACCTAGTCTGTATTTACACAGTTGCTTTTTCTTGCCTAACTGTAAAACCTTTAATTATTACATTGAATTATTACATTGAATTTCATTTTGTTAGATAGGGCCCAGTGTTTAAGTCTGTCAACATCTTTTTGGATCTTGCGCTTGTCTTCTGGTGTATTGGCTATTCTTGACAGCTTAGTGTCATCTGCAAATTTGATGAGTTTCCCTTCTATTCCCTCATCTAGATTGTTTTATGTTAGATAAAATGGAACCTGGATTGTGACATTATTGAACTATATATTCGCCTGCCTCCTCACTGTCAGCCAAGTTGTAGGGGTTATATAACACAATGTCCTCACTTCAGGTGTTACTGCTGTACTAGATGTTACCAGAAACATGGGAGGGAAGAGAATTAGAGCAGTCCTGCTTTCAGCTCTGTAATGATTAGATCATGTCTGGTTTAGCATCTTTCAAACTTCATTTTATATTCCCCTTGCATAAACTAGCTGCCATGAGCAGTCAGGATTAAATTTTATTAAATAAATGAACAAGCTAATCTATTCCACATGTTTAAGAAATTGTGGCTCACAGGGCTATATTGCAAGGCATCTATTTATGTTGCCCAACCAATATAATTATAATCCACAGTTGGCTTTTCTTTCACTAAATTTTGAGAACAAAATTTCTTTTCCGAGAGGACACTTCCCATGATCAGTGATCAGATAGACTCAAAAATAAGAGAGAGCATTTTTATTGAGGAAAAATATGATCATATTTTCCATCCTACTTCTCTTTACAGTGAGATTTTGCAAAACCCATAGGAACCAAGTTGCTGCCACATAATCATCCTTTGTACATTTTAGTAATCGTTAGGAATTTGGGAGATTCCCCTCCCCTTGAATATCACCTTATGCTTGTGTTCATGTTTTAATATTAAAAGATAACAATTACAAAGTTCAAAGCAAGTTATGTGTCTTGTTGAAGATTTATTCTCAACTTTTCATTTTCTAAACTCAACAAATGTGGACACATTAGAAAGCCTTAGCACAGATATGCCCTTTAAATTTCAATCTCCATTGCCAGATATTGGGAGTTGTGGTAGAGCATGTTGATTTAGTTCATTGTATTCGACTGGGATAAATACAGAAGATGGGACTATTATTGTCTCTGCCTTTGAGTTGGGGGCAGCAAGGATGGGTATGGAGGGGATGAAAGCAAATTTGCAATTCTGCTGGAGAGCTCCAAAGCCTAGGCAAAATTGTGTTTATGGCATTAGGACATTAGTAGAAAAGTAAATTGAGGCAATCTGATAGGGAAGCAAAATTCTGTCAATCAGGCTCAAGATACTGTGCTGTGTCCATATACTTTGTTTACTGTAGGGTTTTATGAGTTGTAACCTGCCCATGCAAGCTGTTAATGAGGCTAAATCTTGCTGCTTGAGGATTGAATTACAGCACACCTCTGGGCTAATGGTTATAAACAGAAAGTCCCATTAGGGCGGCTTTCTGATTCATTCATTTGCATTTTTCCTATTGTATCAAAAACAATGATGAGTAAATAGCTACAAACAAACAATTTACATGGAAATGGATAAAATGTGCCTAATTAGTATTTTGTGCTTGCTTTATTAATGATTGTTTAAGCTAAATAGACCTCTATTGCAAGATTCTTTACAAGCAGTGCCAAAGAGTGGCTAATTCAGTTTCTTACCATAGTGGGGGTGGGGAATCCTAGCACTGTTGTTGGGGTCCTAAAGAAATTCATTCAAACTATTTTAGGATACAATTTAATTGTAAATTTATTTACAACTTCAACTTTTTTTTTTTGTCATCAAAGATTCTTTTATTACATTTTCCTTTTCCTTTATACAATCACTTAAATACTGTGCAGTTAAAAAGAAAAAAGAAACAATAAACAACTCATAACACTTCTATCCTACATACACCCTTCCTTCTACCCCTCCAACTTTCATTTCCCCCTTCCAACAATCCCCTCTTCTACTTCCCTATCCCCCTCAGCCATTCCTTTCTCCCCTTCCCACCATCTCACCCTCCTTACATTCCCTTCTCACTCCCTCTTAATTCCCCCCTCTTCTTTCCTTCTACACCTCGCTTCGGTGTATTTCTAGTATTCATTGGTCTATTTGTTTTGTACTAAAACAAAAGAAAAATAAAAGGAAAAGAACGAAGAAAAGAAAAAAAAAGGAAAAAAAAGCAACAGTATCCAAGTGCATTCATTGTTCTGAAAATTGAGTCTATATTTCCACCCTCCCCCCCCACCCACCCCCTGAACCCCCCTACCTGACCCCCTTCCGACTTCCCAGGTCCCATTCCCGGCATTGTTCTTTATCAAGCAAAGTCTGGAGTATATTGAAACCAAATAGATTAGAAGTTACAAAATAAAAAAAAAATAAAAAAATAAAGAACAAAAAAGAAAAGAATAATAAAAAGAAAAAAAAGGGGGGGAACCCCCCCCAAGAAAGAGAAGTCAATATACTCTCTAACATTAACCTCAGCTTCTCATTATTTTTAAAATCTTAAACAATATCTTTACCTGCTTCCGCATATAAATTCTATACCTCCCATCCTGCTTTTACCCGTGTCCGCATATATATTTTATCCTCATCCATTGCTCCTCTCATATTTACTCCACCCTCGTGTAGACTCTCCAGATAATCTTTCTTAACCTTGTATTCAAATAACAATTTATACAAAAATCAGCTTACATTCTGGATCAAGGTAATCTAATTGAACTTTCACTACCCTTCCATCTACCCCACGCCACCCGACTCCATTCATCCCAAACCACAATCCAAAAAAACTACGATCTCCGCTCTCCTCGCCCCAAAGAATAGATCATGCGCAGTTTAAATTAAGATTCAAACAAGTCTTATATAAGTCCCATACAATATATGTCCAAATTCAGCACCGCTTCTTTCAGTCTCAATATCTCTTCATCGGTATACAGCTTTGTCATTTTATACCAGACAGGAGTCCTGAAATTTTATTCAAATTAAAAATTTAAGAAGTATTTTAAAGGCATAGCTGGATCTTTATTCTTTACTCTTCTGCCCTTCCGGAAGGGGAAAGCAACACCCTCCGCCTTGTAGCCACATGTCCCGCTACTTATCTTCTCCTTCTCCTTGTCTTTCTCCAAGTTCGGGTGAGTCAGGAAGTCCCGCCTTCAGAGTTTTGTTGTAAAAATCTCGGGCTTCGCAAACAGAATTGAGACGATATTTTTGGTTCTCAAATGTGACTGTGATACCAGATGGCACTTCCCATTTATATTGTATCTGAGAATCTCTGAGTTTTTCAGTTAAGAAAGTGTAGTCTCTCCTTGCTCTTAATATTTGAGATGGTATTTCTTTAAAAACAATCAAGTCCTGTCCATCGATTCGCAGCCTGTTATTGTAGAACTTCTGTATTATCGCATTTCTGGATTCTCTTGTGGTGAAATATATAATTATGTCCCTCGGAAGCTGTCGTTGTTTTGCTACACACGAGTTCTGGCGATAAATTTTTTGAATCTGCCAATCAAAGTTAAATCTCGGACTTCCCACCGAACGTCTGAAAGCCTCAAAAAAGGTCTGTTTCAAGTTCTCCTGTTCCTTTTCACGCAATCCTCTGACTCTTATTGCAAACGCAGTCTTATTGTAATTTATCATAACGAGTTGTTTTTGAGCATTTTCAACTTCCTGTTGTAACGTTTGAATTTTAGATGTCAAATTAGAATTAGTTTTTTCCAAAAGTTCCAATTTGTCCTCCATTTCAGAAACATAATCTGTCATAACAGTCATAACTCTGATCGTATCTTCCCTTGTTTGAGCAATCTTGGCGTCCAGTTTATCATATAAGTCCGATAAAAGTTGTTTAATTTCCTGTCTGAACTCTTTAAGGGTTTCAAAAAGAAATTCTTGCGTTAAGAGATCTCCAGTAGACGGCGTGGGAGGCAAGGGCAGCGATTTTGTAACAATTTCTTGAGATGTATTATTAAGGAAACGCTTAGACTGCTTCGATTTGGGAGCCATTATAAAAAACACACAAACAAACAAAGTCTCTGCTCCCCTCGGTTTTAAATGGGATACTATTTATAGACTTTTAACAGTTAATAAGGAGAAGTCTTCAGGAGAATAGAGCTGATTGAGTGTGTCATATATCAAACGCAGAAGCTATAAAATCGCCATCTTGTAACGCAGCTGGATAAGAAAGCCTTTTACAAAATTGAAGCTGGTATTTTGAATAGTAATAAGAAAAAAATTTACAACTTCAAGTTAATATTTGGTTTTAAAGCCATTTCAAAATTTATCTGCCTGCAGTTAATAAAACTCTATTGCCTGAATATGCAGCTTTAAGTAAAGAGGCTTTTATTTTGAAGTTTAAGGCTTGGCAGAACTTTCAGTGAGTAAACATTGTAACAAGACTGTTCAGCAGATTCATCACCATTTAACTTCCAGATAAGCAAAGTTAATGAAGGAGTAGAAATGAAACTAATTAAAAAGCTTCTGCTGGCCTATTGTGAAACCAAAACATATGATAAGCAATCTCTTTTGTTTTGAATTCTTGTGAATTCTTGTGAGGATTAACAAAAAGTGTTCATTATTACCGGAGAAACCAGCCTGCTCGGCGCCATTTTAAAAGCCTCTAAATAAATAATTTTTCGGAGGAGAAAAAGAAAAGAAGCTAAAATGTTGATAAACAATTATTGTCCACGGAAATGGATTCAGCTCGTGATAAGATTAAATCAAACAAAACTTGGAACTGAGTGGGGGAGACCTACTTTGTCCTGCACAAGGCAGTTTGAAATTCCCAGCACGGACAGCTGTTCTGCCTTGGGCTAGCCCCCCTTTCCCTGCAAGCACAAAAGCTGCAAAAATCGAAGAGCATTTGCCAGCAAAACAATTTCTTCTTTCCTTCTTGCCTGAAGGATAAGAAAACCTGATAAGACGTCAGATGGAAGATCCTCTAAACAGGTACGTAGCCAGGAATTCGGAGGCAGCTGATTTTTTTGCTGCCACCACCAGCAAGCTCCTCCCAGGAAGTCCTACAACTTCAACTTTTGTGGGATAATATTTACCAAAAACTCTAGCTATTTGTTATGCTCAAGGGAGATTTTCATAGTGCATCTTATTTTAACATATGATTATCTGACATTTAATTTCTAGTTAAAACTTGTCATTTTATAATGAAGATGCTGATCAGTTTTCCTGTTACTTTACTGCAGTGACAGGATTGTCTATTTTTCCTTTCCCTGCTCTTCTTTAGACCACAATCATCTTTCTTACAATCCTGCTTTTTTGCTTTTCATGGTATTACATCAGAACACTAATATATCTCTCTACAAACACGTATTATGACTTCTTAGAAAATTAAGGTCATATTTTTTTTATAATTTTGAAGAGAACTGAAACAAAATGTGTCTGCAATAAAAACAGAAGTAGCCATAGTCACACTCTTGCTGATCTGTAGTACTGGTTAAATCCAAAACTTCTATTTCTCTACCAGTCATTCTCCTTAGTTTTGGCTTTTTTAAGCAAAACTACATTGTATGTTTTCTTGAGAGCATGATATTTTTACTATAAATTACACCAAAGATATATATAAATTTATTTATTCGTTAGATTTATATGACTGCCCAACTCACATATTATGACTTTGAGTACATGAATATTGTATATATGTATATTAGCACACATTTGCGTACTAATTTTTCATCTTCCAGGAATAACAGAGTGCACCATGCTAGGAATATTGGTGGATAGAACAAACACAATTTTGTCAAGAAAGAAAACCTCCTGCATACTAACGTGGACAATTAAATACCGTAAAATTCACTGACAATAAGCATTAGTAAGAATTGACATTGAAAATATTGTTACTAATGAGTTCTAGTGGTAGTTAGCTAGCAAGAATTATTGGGGGATATTTTGTTTTAAGAATTTGGTTAAATTGTTTGTGATCCAAGTTTTCAGTCTATCAATGTATGAGAAATCTTTCATTTGCTCAAAAGGTTAATGTCTATACTGCCATGTTCTTGCTTCTGTTACTTCATTTCTTCTTAATTGTAGAGCTCTTTTGAATATGATATTCAGTATGAAGAACATTTAAAATTTGGAAAATTCATGGCAATCAACCAGGGCAGCCAGAGCCACAAACTGAAAGATTTTTTTCTACCTCTGTGTAGTGAACAGCTGCAGTGTAGGGAAGAAGCTTATTGCCTTATCTTTTTGTATGGCAAGGATAAAATAATCATCATTGCTCCCAGATCTTGAACTGAAATCACAAATAGGTCAATACTCCACTCAGCATTAGTAGCAAACTGTACTAGATACATAAACATACAGGTAGAGAGAGAGAGAAGATCAAATAATTTGAAAAATTAAAATTTCAGTTTAATATATTTTCAGCTCCTTAGTGGTACTATTCACATAATACTTAAGGCTTCTGTCGTTCACATTCTTTCTTGGAGTTCCAATGAATTGAATAGATTTAAGCAGAATTCTATCTTTGAAAAACAGCTCAAAAGCAACAACTGATCTGGAATGCAAAAACTTAATAGCTGAATACACTATTGTAGTAAAATACTTACTTTGTAACCACTGCACTGGTATTTATGATAATTCGAGAACCCATTCAATGTGCTAGTTACTACTTATAAAGCCCTATATAGAACAGTGCTGGGCTGTATTTGGCACCATCTAATATAGCATATAGAGTGAGATTACAAGACAGAGAGTTGGTTAGAAGGCAAGCTTTCTCGGCAATAGCCCTGAAATTGTGGTATATGCAGCTGCCCGCTGAGGTGTGCTCAGTCAGCCTGCTCATTGCATTCCAAAAGATGCTGAAGGCTCAGCAGCATTCATATTAATCCAATTGGAACTGGGTACCCATTTAAGGTGGTTCTCATTTGCTTCAACCAGGGGAGGGGGGAGGTGTTATGTCATGGGATTGTTTTAGTTTCACATTGATTATTGGCATTATGTTCATGTTTTTACTTTGAAAACATTCTCAAGTCTATTCCAACATGAAATAAAGGAAATGCCTGAATAACACTGTATATAGCACAAACCAGTTTTGTGTAAAATTCTCGATGCTACTTTTCAGATTTGTTTCAAACATTTAACTACTCTGGGATTAGGTACATCATACAGTTTTATTATTTGACTAAGTCATTATATCAGTGATGGTTGAAAAAGAATCAGCTTTGTTTATCTGACAAAAAATGTTGTGCTTGAGGAAAACATTATGAATTTCTGTAATGTGCATATTGCATTTTTTTGTCAATACAGTAGTAATTAGCTTTAACATTTTTAAAACTCTTCCTTCATGGGTTCCAAAACATTTTTTTTTTAAAAAGCAGATATTTAAATATGTAATTAAATTATAAGTGGACGATGTAAAAGCCTGGGATTCCAAGTAGTCCCCAAGTATCATTTTTGTGGCACCACAAGGCCCTCTCATCAGACCACAATTGACAAAAATTAGCCAAATTATTTCCCATAATTTTGAGATGTTTTGAGTCTGTAAAATAGTTGTACTGCTAGGAAGATTATGTTTTTATGAATTTTATGCTTTTAATGGTTGTTAATGTTTTGTAATTATTTTTGGTGGTGGTGGTTTTTTCTTGTTGTTGGGTATGGTTTTTTGCATTTTTTTTCTGCTTTTAACTCTGTAAGCCACCCAGGGTAACCCTATGTATAGCTATATAATTTTATTAAATAAATACACTTTTATAAAACTTGCATTTTCTTACATTATTTTATTTAAAATCTTTTTTCAAAAATAACATACTTAATTTTCCCAATTTTTATGTGCAAAGGTAATAATTCCTCCTTCCCAAAATAGAATTTTTTTAAATTTTATTTCAAAAACAGAGTGTATTTCAATAGATAGTTGAGCCCTTTGAAGGAAATGGAGCTTTTTTCTGGTATTCTGGTAGAAACGTAATTACAGGATTTTCATTTGCATGTGAACATTCTGAGATTAGCAAAACTTGAACATTTCATGCTAAGTTGAAGCCATAAATTGTGTCAGTCTCACATTTTATAGCTTTAAAGTACACTGGTTTGTTTTTTTTAAAAAACTGAGAAATTATTTCGGGGAAAGGGGGCTGATTCATGGATGGCTCTAAAAAGTGTGTTGTTGACATCCAACTGATATGAAGCTTCTTATGTATAATATGGGCCAAGCACCATGCTGTAAACCATTTACTATCATGATGATCAGATTGAGAATGAAATTGCATTTCGGTCAATTACTGAGCTGGCAACTGTTCAATATATCTTAGCAGCAAGATGAAGAGCGGCGTCGGCAGCTGAGAGAGAGAGCTCGTCAGCTAATAGCAGAAGCTCGATCTGGAGTGAAGATGTCAGAACTTTCTAGTTACAATGAAATGGCTGCAGAAAAGTTGAAAGAAAGGTCAAAGGCATCTGGAGGTGAGCTAAGGACTTTGTACCTTATTCCTATGGCAACCCAGAAATCTGAGGAAAACCTTTTTGGAATTTGATTTTATTCAGACTTCAGAGTAATTGTTGTTCACCAGGAAAACATGTCTATATATTTTATGCTGTATTTCCTAAGTTTGCACAATCAAAGAAATATTCTTCTCCTAACTCATCAGAATATAGTTATGATATTTGCATACATGTATGAGGTATGTAGTAAAATGATCTCTAGAAAATGTATATCAGTGATCCAAGCTGAGACTCAAACAGGTGTACTAATGATTTCACTTACCTTTCCTGCTCAGCACCTCCCAAAATTCATCTTATCAATAAATTCTATTAGTTTATTATTACATTTATGATGATGAGTCCTCTTGATGAGTTTCTCTAAAATGCAAAGCTTGAATATACATATTGAGCAAATAAGTGTATAAAATAATTTAGGAAATAGTACTTTTAATATTTTAATGCAATAATGTTTTCTCCTAAATAGGAAATGAAATAGAGTCTTTTGCAGAGATTTAGATCTATGATTCTTTTGATAAGAATTTTGGAACGAGATAATAAAAAGAAGATGCCATAGTTAATTTTAATTGTTTCCATACAGCCATTCATGGCTTGTCCAAAATATCTGAATTAATTGCAAGGATAAGATCATGTTTGACATAGTTGCCAAGAAATTTGATAATTGAAATTAAGCAAATATATGCACAAGGTATTATTGAGTCTGATCAGACTATACAGCATCAGTAACCTTGGATTGCCTTAATTCCCATCTCTTTTACAATGTTCAGTTCTGTTTCTTTTACAAATATCTGCCATTTTGTGAGAATATCTTCCACATCGTTTCTGAATTTGAAATGTGTTTCTGGCCTAACACAGTATGGACTTCTGACATCTGATATAATGAGGGCTTATTACATTGGATAGTTTTGAGCAAAATTCACCCTTTTATTGGCAAAGCCAATAAAATTATTTTTACTGATTCCTTCTCTCTGGAAACTTCATCCAAATGTATCAGCCCGAGAGAAGCCTCCAGTTTTCTGAAGCATATTTCCCTTAGAACCTAAACAGCTGGAGGGAGAAGAGAGAATTGCTGAAAACTGCATTCTTCATATTCTATTAAGTGAAGGCTTTCATTAATTTATTATTGTATGCCCATTAACATGAGCAGGGATACAGCCTTCCCAACAAATTTCTGGCTCTGAATAATCCCACTTTTTTCCCAAAGATGCTGCAAAGATTAAGCAAAACCAGCTTTTGTCTGCACAGGAAGAGGCAGGGAGACATCTCATCCTATATAAGTCTGCACGGAGGAAAGTATCTCATGCAGGAGGAGCAAAGCTTGTCTTTCTTATCATGCATGGGCTGACTTTCTCCATATAGGAGTGGGCAAGGACACATTCCTCCTCTTTTCTTTCTAAAGAGAGAAATCAGGTGATGCCACAGGAAAACCATTTCTACCAGTGGAGCAAAGCTGCTGTTCCTCAGTGTTGCTCTCTTAACATCTTTCAGTTTGTAAGTATGTCTGAACTTGAATGTGATCTTCAAACCATTCAGTTCCCCAGCCTTGGCTTTTAACCACATTTTTAGAGAAGCTGCCCTAATCCAACAGATTTCCTGATGGTTCTAATTCAGCAGCATCTCATGCATTGCTTTTAGGTGGTTCAGTGAGTTAGTCAAGAACAAATAGTGCAGTGGATCATCAGGGATAAGATAAGCAGGAACAAATGGAGGTAGCAGAAATGGATCAGGAACCAGGACAAAGGGATTTTTCTAGGTTTTTCAGACAATGCATTTGATTCTCGACAAAAAACAGTACATATAATCAGAAGAAGACCATCAGTGGGGCAGTTAGCAATTTCCCTGGGTGGTGAGAGTCAGCAATAACCTTTCTAAGAAACAACTTCATATATTTGCTCTGTGGTGCTCTTTGGAAAAATAACCATCACATTTTATCCAAATGTCCATCAAGAGCTTATACCAGCCCAATGACTTGGACTGGACATTAACCTTTGAACCACTATAAGTCCACGTATTTACCATAACCTAAATAAATAAATAAATAAATTTGCAGGTGGAAAAGCAACTAGGATATGATTAGAGAGAAAAAGGAAATGGAGCAGCTGCGCAAATGAAAACCTCAAGATCTTAACCCTGATAGGGCTCTCAGGACCAGACTTCTTCACACTCCTGCTTTCATACATCCCAAGCAGCCAACCTAAGTTCCAAGTATTCAGTATAAAGTTTGCAGCCTTTCTTCATACAGCTATTACAAAAGGCTTCCCAATAATTCAGAATCCAAGGCAGCTGCATTTCAAATTCTGTGGAAACCTTCACATATGCAACCTCTCTGCGGACATTCACAGTTTATGCTTAGATGGTGGGGAAGGGTCTAGTCAGCACATACTGTGTCAGGAGCGTGGCTACTCAGCATGGCCTCACTCCCAGTTCATAAACTGCGACAACACATGAATTGACAAATGCTGTTCTTTTCTTTGTGTTGCTTCTTTGGTTAACCTTGTATTTGGTGCACACTTCTTCAAATTGTAAGTCCCTGCTTGGATGCCTATTGTTGCAGGATGCAAAGATATTCCAACAAAAAAATCATAGTTGCCTGTATTATTCTGACTTCAAGGTTTTGTACAAATTTCTTTAAGGAAATAATGTTTAGATCTTGTTAGATGGGCATTTTTTTTCAAAGATGAAACCAGTACGGGAAAACTTTTTTTCTGATTGTCTCTCTACAAATTCAGTTTCAAGGCAACACAGCTGATTGACAGATAGACTTGAAGGTCAACTTTGTGTGCTCATTAAGTTCCCAGATAATACTTTTGCTTCTTAATAATAGTGAAGTGAGAATGCTGACCAAAGTATAGATTTCAACAATATGTTGTCATATTTAGTTGGTTATCCTATGATTACAAGCATAAGAACTAGGCTCCTAGGTAAATAATATTCACCTCACCTATGTACTGTTTCCTAGGGTGAGTTCCCACTTATCTATACCAATTGACATCAAAGTAATGTTGCACAGTACATAAAAGAGATTGGGGAAATCCCTTCATTAAAAAAAATGTTACAGAATTGGAGTTACTTTTCTATCAGGAAGCGCTCTATCATATGAGATCTTGCCAGCATAGTATGAACTAGGTTCTTGGTAGACAATAATCTTTAGCTTTCCAGATATTTGCTAAGCTATAAATATTAGGATCCCCTCATTGGACACATTTCCTAGACATGCTGGATGTTATAATTCAGCAATGTTTGGAGATCCATGGTTGTATACCCCCATCCTAGACTTTCCATTCTTTATCTCTGTTCTGTTCTCTAGTCCTAAAAAGAGTAGGTTCTTTAAGCTTCTCTGTGCCAACCATGTGAGAAAAAAAATTAAACTAAAGTCAAAGCCCACATAACAAAGGTTGGAACTGCTGGTAGTCCTCAGTTTACAACTACAGTTGAGACCAGAATTTCTGTGATAAGTCACTGTGGTTGTAAGCGGAGTCAGATCCCATTTTATGATAGTTTTTATAGCGGTCGTTAACCTAATCCAGCTTCTCCAGTGAGTGTTTTTTGCCATAATATTGTAAATCATAATTATGTGACCATGGAATGCTGCAACCGATCATAAATGCAAGCTAGCATTGATGCCAAGTATCTGAATTGCAATCACTTGACTGCCAGGTGATGCAACATTTGTAAGTACAGTTCATAAGTCACTTTTTGCAAGGCAGCTGTAGCTTGAATTGTTGATAATTGATAAACAAATACCTAATCCAAAGTCGAAGACCATCTGTATTTCAGGTGCTGAAGTGGCATTATTGAGTGCATGAGAGGGTGTTATCTCTCAAATACATCCTTTTTCATGCATATTTCAGGGAAACTTTGGCAGTACTTTGTATTCCTTAGCCATCCGGTGTTTTTTCTAACCATCACTGCTCTTCATTTGATATATCAAGCACATAATCTGTCAGGATTCTTTAAGTCATCAGAGACTTCCCATACCAATTTTTTTTAAAAACATTTGTCCACTAAAGTCTCATGATTTCAGCCCTCTGGAACGATCTCCCCGTTGAGATCCGGACCCCTACTACCCTTCTGGCCTTCCGTAAAGCAACTAAGACCTGGCTGTTCCGGAAGGCCTGGGGCTGTTGAAGTATCCAGCCCCACTTGAAGGTATGAATGTTGTTGTAATTTTAAATTGTTGTGTTGTCTTATATATTCCCCCTCCCTTTTTTATTGTAAGCTGCCCGGAGTCTTCCGAGAGTGGGCGGCATACAAAACTAATAAATACAATACAATACAATGATTGATAGTTTGGTCTACTGGTTAAGCCACCAGGCTAGAAAGCAGGAGTCCACCTTAGCCATAAAAGCCAGCTGGGTGACTTTGGGCCAATCACTCTTTCTCAACCCAACATACCTCAGAATGTTGTTGTTGTGAGGAAAATAGGAGGAGGAAGAAGTGGAGGAAATATCCTCTGCCTTGAGTTATTCGTAAAAATAATAAAATCAGGATACAAATCAATCAATCAGTCAATAAAATTACAGTTCGAGAAATCACAATTAAGGATAAGACTGAGACTCTAATGAGATGTTACAGTGTCGGCCATGTTTTCTTTTCACATGTCTGTCTCTGTTTTTTACATCAAAAACGGCACATAGTTATCTCAGATTCCTGACTTTCCTCACTTGAGGCACTTTTTTGCAAACCTCTCTGAAGGAAGATTTGGAGGAGAGGACGTTATTTATATTCTTCTTTTTCTCTGAATGTTCAAGATAGTCTATGAATCCCCACTAATTTTATCCCAACAGCAATCATTCTTTGAGTAAGATTGCTCTGAAAGAGAATGATTTAATTGTGTCACCCTGAGAGTTCTATTGTTGAGTAAGAATTTAGGTCTTCCCAAACGCAAATCCAGTATTCTAACTACTAGAGTACAGTGGCTTTCTGCCTCAACTTCTCTCACCCTTGTGACTTTTTGGTTTGTTTATTTTAAAAAATCAGAGCTTCCTTCTTTATAATCAGACAGGGCAAATAAATGCATGTGAATACATTATAGTCTGTGTTCCCTTTACAAGAAGGATATTGCATAATTTCCCAGCTCAGAGAACCCCAGATGCCCTCCCCACTAGAGAATCCCATTGTTTCTGCTCCAGTTTCCCATTTTAGTGCACCTGTAGTATGGCTATTCATTTGACCTTCCCCATCATGGGAAGAGACTTCCAGCTAGCTGTGGGGAAAGATTTGTAAGGCGACCATTATAAATAAAGGCCTTGGAGAGCTCCTCTCTCAACCAACATGTACTGTGGGCCCACACCTCAGGTCTTCTCACTAGGCCCTAAATTATCTGGTCCTTAACTGACAGCTCAACAATTAATCTAACAGGAGCCTTTGGTGTCAAGTTGTCTGATTTTCTAATTACAGATGTGGCTTGAGCTTTGCTTTTTTGGAACCATTAATCATCAGGTTTCAGCCTTGTGAGGAGGCTTTCGCAGTGGCGCTGTAGTTTAATCTTGTGTCTAGAGACAAATTGGTGTATAGCAATTCACAACTGCCAGATGGTAGTATTTCAAGTGTAGGGTGGCAGTGCTGAAACAAACTGGGAAGAGTTCATGATGCTTACTGCTGGATTCAACAGTTCCTAAATGCCACCTTAGCAAAAACTCACCAAAGAAGCAGCATATAAATTAACAAGCAGTGCAGCTCTAAATAGTATCTATGAAGCTGTTTCCTTCCATATATTCTTTATCCTAAGTAGAAGCCAGCAATTCCTCTTCCTATGTTGAATCATCATGGAAGTACTCAAAGTCCACCTAGATGATATTGATATTGGATGTGTTCTTCATATTTAACAGTGTTCTTCAATCCTGGCTACACCAGAATGATAGATTTTTTTTTCATTTTGCTTATAAAGAGCAATGCCCAGGTTATTATGTTTTTGTCCTTGGCTTTGCTATTTAGACAAAAAAAGTGTTGATATTGATTGAGATCTTGCTGCTATGTTTATTTTCATGCTATGTTTTAAAAAAAATCTCTTCCAAGAAGAGTTCACAATCTTTCAGTCAATCTCTCTGTTGGTGAGTAAGTTTTATAACTTCTTAAAAAACATCTGTTCCAAATATTGAATTCAAATAGTTTTCTTGAAATTTCTTAGTTATTCTAGCCATTCCCTTTAAGTCAGTGAGGCAGAAGCCATAGAATCATTGGTTGAAGATCATCTAGTTCCATCCGCTGCCCAGTGCAATCATCCACTACTGCAGTGTCTCTTACAGATGGACATCAGACCTCCAGTAAAAGAAGTTTGATCCATATTCTGCATAGGAACTCTGCAAATTGCCAACATAACACATCTTATCCTTCAGTTCTCATGTCTAAGTATATTTCAATAGTTTTCTATAGAACCTGAACATTTTATGTATAATGCCAGGAGAGATACTCTCTTCACTCCTATACAAACTAACTATGTGCTGGAATAAGTGACTCCTTGGCTTCTATCAGTACTCATAATAACAAGGAAAAATTACATAATCTCAAACAATCTTACAAAGAGTAAGATTCTACATTTAGGCAACAAAAATAAAATGCACAGATACAGTATAGGTGGTACCTTGCTCAACAATAGTAACTGTGAAAGGGATCTTGGAGTCCTAGTGGACAACCATTTAAATATGACCCAGCAGTGTGCAGCAGCTGCCAAAAAAACCAACACAGTTCTAGGCTGCATAAACAGAGGGATAGAATCAAGATCACGTAAAGTGTTAATACCACTTTATAAAGCCTTGATAAGGCCACACTTGGAATACTGCATCCAGTTTTGGTCACCATGATGTAGAAAAGATATGGAGACTCTAGAAAGAGTGCAGAGAAGATCAACAAAGATGATTAGGGGACTGGAGGCTAAAACATGAACAACGGTTGCAGGAACTGGGTATGTCTAGTTTAATAGAAAGAAGGACTAGGGGAGACATGATAGCAGTGTTCCAATATTTCAGGGGTTGCCACAAAGAAGAGGGAGTCAAACTATTTTCCAAGGCACCTGAGGGTAGAACAAGAAGCAAAGGGTGGAAACTAATCAAGGAGAGAAGCAACTTAGAACTGAGTAGAAATTTCCTGACAGTTAGAACAATTAATCAGTGGAACAGTTTGCTTCCAGAAGTTGTGAATGCCCCAACACTGGAAGTCTTTAAAAAGATGTTGGCTAGCCATTTGTCTGAAACAGTATAGGGTTTCCTGCCTAGGCAGGGGGTTGGACTAGAAGACTTCCAACTCTGCTATTGTATTGTATATTAGATCCTTTTAAGATATTGACTGGAAGTCACTCTGTTCCTATTAATATTGCAATTATATAGCTCTTCTTAGTTGTAAATTGAGGTCTACTATCTTTTAATTACCACTGAATGAAGCCCAGCTCCTGGTGACTGTATGGAAGAACTGTCACCATTTTGATCGCTTCCCCAGCAAAATTCTATAGCTGTTCTATGATCATTCCAATGTTCTGCTTAAATATGAACATTCAGTTTTATACCTTATCTTTCAGTTCTACTTCCCATAACTCTGTCAAATATAGTCATTTTTAATAGCTTAGCCTCATTTCCATCAGCAGACCAGAAATACTAAATCTGTACTTGCTGATCATCACCTCAGAGGAGCAGTCAGTCCTTTTTTTTTGTTTGGGGATGAATGATTGGTTCAAAATACTCTAAGGTATTTTGTAAATCCATAACATGTAGCTAATTGTCTTTTTCTCATACTTCCTCAGTGTTCAGCTTTTGCAATGCATATATTATCATTGGAAGAAACTTTGCTGCTATCTTGATCTTCACTGTAATGTAAAATTCTTCCCCCCTCCCCCCAATCTGGTTTATGTTTTTCATTGTCTGAATGTCTATCCTAAAATAAATCTCTTCTTTTCCTCTGCATCATTGTCTATCATTACCTGTTCTTGAGCCCAATAAACAAAACTTACCACCCTCACTTCCTTACTGAAAACTGAAATTATTAAGATGTCCATAGACATTATCTTTATCATTTTAATAATTAAAATCACCCTTGATTTTTTTTTTGTTTGCCTTTTATGTTTTCATAATGAATTCTGTGAGGTTTACTTTGCTTTCAGCTGATGGAGTGGGATCATCTGCATATCTCAGATTGTTAGTGTCTTAATCTATAGTTTTGATTCTGTCTGTCATCTCTTGCGAACATGCTAATCCTTTAATAGATTTTCAGAACAAGTCCTCATCTATCAGCCCTACTAAGTAGACTAGACCATGAAATTACTCCGCAGGATGGCTAAAATTACTTTTATCCACATTGGCTGTAATAATAGAATGTTGCAAGTCTGACTGTGCCATACCTTCTTCTTATAGGTCAGTAATTAAGGAGGTGCCTGTCTGAGCTGCTTCCAAATGTTATCTGGATGTACTGGACTTTAAAATGGTTTAGCCCCTTTTGCCTAGGCAACAAAGCCTGCATTATTTATTTCAGTCATCTCCCTTACCTCAAGTCATTCTCTTGCCTATTCCGAAAGATTTTATTTCTACAAACTCAGCCTTTCCAACAGGTTGGGTATCTTTTTCCGCAAAGACTCCACAGAAAAATAATCAAGTATCCTGACACATCCATTTATATTAATTTATTCTACATTCTGAACTGTTTTACACAATTAATGGGCTTGCTATAACTATTAAAGTAAAAATCAAAATTTGCACATTTTCTGGAAGATCTCTGTTTCAGCAGAACACAAAGACAAATACACTGACAAACTTTTGGGCCACACAGTATTCTTCCATATAATTTACTCATATTATTACTCATTACATAGTATTACTCATATTAGCTATAGAAGTTGCCTGCTTTTATCATAACGACAAAAGGCAGCATTTCACTGTTGCCCTACAAGCTCCACCTCTTTTGGTAGTGTGCATGACCTCACAATGCAAAATACGCAAGATTTCTATTGTGGCAGTGCAACATTCCTTTTGTTAGACTGTTCCTCATTAATCCTTTCCCAAGGATGCGGCTGGCTCGTAATACTTTAACAGCTTCTTCTCCTGAAGCTCTAGATCAGAAGTTCTCAACCTGTGGGTCGGGACCCCTTTGGGGGTCGAACGACCCTTTCACAGGGGTCACCTAAGACCATTGGAAAACACATATTTTCAAAAAAAAATACGGAAAACATAAAATATGGTTGGGGGTCACCACAACATGAGGAACTGTATTAAAGTTGAGACCCACTGCTCTAGATGGTTTAGCAGATATTTCATCTGTACTAGTGCTTTTCTTTTTGACAGCTGGTCTATTGCTCTCATATTTCATTTTTAATGGACTTGGTTGTTATATATTTTCTTTGTAAATATTTTTATCAATCCATTATCCTGTCTGTAAAAGATTTCAGTTTAGTCTATCTTCTGTGAATCCCATTGCCTCTATTAGATCTCTTCAATGGCTAACCTTAAGTAATTCTACTTTAACTGTAAATTTTCCTAGGAGTTTTGTCATTTCTTGAAAAACATCTCTTTCATTTTCTTATTATTTTCCTCTATTTGTTGACATGATCTTCCTTTGTCCTTTCTTAGCTGATAAAGTTTGCTTTTGGCTGTTGTCCATTCTTGTTGCCAAATGCTTTCATCTTCCATCTTTCCTTGGCTATCATGATAACTTGTTCTGAAAGCCACTTGGATCCTTTTTCCTTTGAAATTTTGGGAATATGTTTTTCTGCTTCAATTTTCACAATGTTTCTTATCTCTTCCTGTAGCTCCCCAGGTTCTCTTTCTTATAAATTAAGTATACTGAATTTGTTCCTTACATTGATCTTATATATACCCTCTAGGTTAAATCTTGCTGACACACTTACTGCCTTTAATTTTCTAAGTTAAAGTCATACATTTAATACTGAAAATTCATATTCCTTTCCACAGTCTGCACCTGAAACTCTCCTGGCTGACTAGATTGGCTTTCTCCATCTTTTCTTTCCTATTACATAGTTGAATTTATTATGACAATATTGTCTATCTAGTATTGCCTGCTTGGTGATGCCTAGGTGTAGAATATACTTTTGTTTTCTACATTTGAATTTAGCCCACCTTACAATTTGCTATAAAATTCTATGTTTTCCTCTATTGTTCCTGCAGTAAAAATGTATACTTGCATAAAGCTGAGATTCATTTGATACACGCTATAGTTGATATTAGGGCTGTGCAGTACTTTGATTCAACTCCAGTAAAGTGCTTTGATTCAACTCCAATAAGGTGCTTCAGAGTTCATGAAGGCACAGATTTGACCCTAGCAGCAATTTCATCTGGCATTTTTTCAACGTCACTTAAGCTATTGAGCCCTTTTTTCACATCAAAATGTAATCCTCTGGAAAAGGAGAATGGTGATTACCACAGATTAAAACCTGAAAAAATCTTATGCTATGAAACATAATTATATTTGAGGAGCCATTCCTTGTATCAACAACCTTGGTATGCAATTACTTCAAGACAAGTGAAAAGAAGCTCACACAATTATTCATTTAGATAGGAATACTCAATAGCATTTAGGTTACTGGTTCAAAGCTCAGATCCAAGTTCCTGGTATCAACACCAACCAGTGTTCAAAGACACAATCAGTTCTTATGGGGCAATTTGCTGGAAACTGAAAAATTGAAATATATCAAAAATGGTCTAATCCCAAGCATTCAGCATTATTTTACTAGTCCAGTAGGCTTCATTATTTTCTATATAAGAAAAGGTTCTCCTGAGAAAAGAATAAACATCTTTAAATGATGTTCATTCTTCACATTTTGTCACAGGTTATTACATTTCTCACTCCAGTTGCTTTTCATGGGTTCAGAGTATGGTAATTGAACAATCAAGATACTTCAAATTTTGAAATTCTATATTTATTATTAATATAATTTTCCATTCAAGAGCTTATGGAATTTGTCCATTTTATCTGCAAACTGCTTCTTGTATTGATCATAAATATGGCTCATAATATAATCTATTGTTTATTCTTGTTTTGTTTTTATTCCTTAAATAATTCTTTAATAAAAATCTATAAAGGTATGAGTCATGCTTTGACCCATCCATTGGTCCATAGATACCAGGAGGTGATCTTACAGTTTTCCTACCCTAAATATAAACACCCCATACAGAAACCAACCATGAAGTCATAATTATGTTAATAAGACTGACAACTATTTTCTGAGATAGTGAGACTAGAATTATGATTCAAGAATTATACAAGAGAGTGACTTTACAATTTTACCAACAGACTGAAATCAATACAGGATCAGTATTTAAGATTTTCAGCAAAATATTTTTTTGAAGTATAGTGAATCTAAGCAATTTTTTTTCCATCTTGACATATTGTGTATTGTTTTGGAACACTCAACTATGTAGACTACAAAATGGCAGTAAGAAACATAAACCAGAGTATAAATGTACTTGTGATTTCATGTGTGGCTTATTGCCTTTGGTATTTTAGTTTTAAGGACTCCAACTAGACAGGGGTGATTCTGACTATTGCTAGTATGCTCATTTGCTAAAATAGGTGTAAGAGTTGCATTTTTTTTAAAAGTAGAAACTTGATTTAAAGGAGAAGAATATCTTGAATTTAGAGGAGAAGAATATGCTTTGGTGCAGTGTGGGACTACATTTTTCTGAAACAACTACATTTCAGTTGGGTGAAAACTAAATTTGAATTTGACACATTGCCACACAGCTTAGCATAACATAATAGAACATTCAAAATAAGTGCTTTGCACATGTTCCAGCTACTGCAAAGCACCTTTTTCAGAGGCTTTGCTTGTAAATACTGTGTATGTACAAGTAGTCCTTAACTTACAACGACAATTGACTTACAAACACAAAATTTCTGTTGTTAAATGAGACATTTGTTAAGTGAATTTTGCCCCATTTTAGGGCCTTTCTTGCCTCTGTTGTTAAGTGAATCACTGCAGTTGATAAGTTGGTAACCCAATTGTTAAGTGAATCTGGCTTCCCCATTGACTTTGCTTGTGAGAAGCAAAGGAGGTCACGTGACCCCAGGATACGACAACAGTCATAAATATGAGTCAAATACCGAGCATCTGAATTTTGATCACATGATCATGGGGATGCTGGAAAGGTTATAACTATAAAAAGCGGTCATAAATCAGTTTTCCAGTGCTGTTGTATCTTTGAACGGTTACTAAATGAACTGTTGTAAGTTGAGAACTACCTGTAATATTTAAATAAGGCATTTGTTTTTTTCTCTCTCAACCAATTGTTAAATTTCACTAACTTTTTTCTTTCTGTACTGTTGATTATTGTGCTCAACTAACTCTAAAATACTAATGTTTTCATTGAATTGATGCATGTACAAGACCAAAATTCACTAACCTTACTACGGCATGTTCTTACAGATGAGGATCGGAGTGATAATATTGTGATAGTTTCTAATGAGGAGATTCCCGAGTACATTATTTCTAGTGATGAAGATCAACATACTAACCTAGAAAATGAGCTTGATTCTAATGGTAATTCAACTACATGGTTATTTCACAACCTTTCCATGACTAACTTTAATTTAATTATGAGTACCATGTAATTTGTTAGGTATTATTTTTGCTTGGACTCATTTGATTTTCATAAATGCCTTCTGAGACATTTTTTACAATGTTACAATTAACTATCAACTAAGGATTGATTTTTTTTTTCAAAATGCCTTAGTTAATTATCAGTACTGAAAATAAATTTAATGTGACTCAGCAAACAGTTCTTCATAGACTAGTTTTGGTTGTTATTACCAAAAGCCTATATTTTTTTGTGAATTTCAAGTGAAAACAATTATATTCAAAGGCTATCTTAGCAGTCCTGTGCATATTTATTTGGAATTACTATGTCTAACTGTATTTTGAGTATTAATTTATACAAGATATGTGTGTCATAAAGCATACATCCAGGCATTTGATTATTGAAAGAAAAATGAGGAATGGGGACAGAAAAATGACAAATGAAATGTACAAAGTGAGCAATAAGGATACAGTTACAGAATTCCTATGATCATAGCAATGTTTTGTCTCAGTCAAGTATATTCATGTTAATGGCAGCAAATACAAGTACAAAACGTATTGCAAATTGTAAAAAAAATATAACCCTTTCTAGCATTTGGAAAACACTGTTAGAAAGGCACTAATGCAAATGATTTAAATCCAGGCAGATCCTAATCAAGAACTATAAACTTAAAGCCAATTGTAATGAAAGGAAGGCTCTAAGTAATGAACTCCAAAGTAACCATGGTTGGACAAAAAATTTGAATGACTTTTGTAAAACCTTTAAGTAACATATATGCTCCCTTTTGTTTGACTTTCCTCATTCTGCTACACCCTGATTATGGGATGGCAGTTAATTTGTTTTGTTTATTTGTTTTGTTTTACTTTTTGGATTTTTGTGGAGTTTTTAGTTCTGCTTTCATATATATATATATATATATATATATATATATATATATATATATATATATATATATATATATATATATATATATATATATAAAGTCACAACCCCTGGTATGCCCAAATATGGGAGGAAGGTCACACTTCCACTCTCTGTCATTAGGCTCGTCACAAGAGACCATCCAGACAGAAACCCAATATTTTTACTGTTGCCTTTTTATTACATTTGTTATATTTATGCTGATAAATAAATAAAGGGAGACTAGTATAGATCTATTTCAAGCTATTTAGCTCTCATCAGCTAGCCACAATAGAGCACAGGTTCGATTCCCAGTAAGGGTGTGGCTAGCTGATGAGAGCTAAATAGCTTGAAATAGATCTATACTAGTCTCCCTTTATTTATTTATCAGCATAAATATAACATATATATCTGTGTGTGTGTGTGTGTGTGTGTGTGTGTTTTCTTTTAATTTTTTAGTTTACAAGTTATCCAGAATCACTCTGGAATCAGGCAGCCTCTGAATTGAAATAACAGACAAACAAACCTTGTTATTCACTAATAACTCTGAAAGTAATCTCTCTGGAAAGTAAATCTCTCAGAAAGTAATAATGGCAATCTACTTTAAAACTTCTTCAAGTTGAATCTAAAAGAGACAGATTTTCCTTCTGGGCTACAAAGTGCACTGCAATATCATATGCGCTCCCACATATAGGGATTCTTTGTGATGTTGTTGGCCTTTTCTTTATCCCCCCTTCTTTCTGGCAATAATATTCAATATACATTTTCCCCTGTCACTGCAATTTTGGTCTGAAATCAGATTCATCTGTATTCACTTTATAGTGGAAGAAACAATTTGTTGAAGGGAATACCTTTTAGTAATTAACACATACAGCTTAGCAAAGAAAGAGGAAGGGGCATTGAAGTCTGGTGTTTTTTTCTGGATTTCTGTCAGACTATTGTGTTTGCTGTAAAACAGAACTTAGTATTTAATTTTCCTAGAATATTTGCAGTAAAAGGCCAGGTACTGAGTTTCTCACAAAGGGCTTCTTTTGCTGGAGGGAGGCAGGGAGGAATGTTCAAGAATTCAGGAAATTGTGACTGTGGTAATAAGTTCTTTCTTTACATTTATCTACGTGTCCTTTCATTTGTTTTTGTGAAGTAATTTTCTTTTATTTCACTAATATCTGGCCCCTTAGCATATTCAGAGTGTTTTTGTCACATTCTTAGAACTCTGTTAGAGCAGAAGGAAAGTTGAAGCACATTCAATTTGGTTGCCTAAAAACCACGTAAAGAATTCAGTTATGAAAAGATTTAAACTGGAAACATTCAGATTCACTTAACACAGTAGTTCCTATTTCCCCACCTCTTAAAATCATTTAATATACGAGTAGTAATTTTGTTAAGGGAAGGTCTTCAGTGAAGGATTTCAGTCTTTTCTGTTTCTATAATAAGGAGCATATTTTGCTGTTTGAACTTTGAATGCTACAATCATATAACTAGACAGGATATCAAGGGAACTGTAATCAGATCCTTACTTTTTGAAAGCTAGGCGATTGGATTATGGCTGCAGCACTGGAGGGGGAGGAAGACATTGGATAAGCAACTCAAGTTGAAAGGATTCACACACATATCCTCAGTGCCATGGTTTTAATCTGATTTTCCTCTCCCTACTCCACTGCAGCTGCTATTAAAAGTGTTAAAAATGGCAAGAGAAATGATCAAGATCTTCCAGCATTATATCTTCTTTGATTCACAGTGGCCTACCTTACTATAACCTACAGTATATAGTCAGAGCTGTTATTCTCACTTTTTCATATAGTGTTGATTGAGAAATGAATGTAGCTATTACACATATAGTTAGAAAGCTGAGTTGAAACCTGGATCAAGCAGACCATGACAAACCATTTCAGCCATAGTTCCTGACCTGTCAAGTAAAAATAGAAACACTGGTCAAGGATTAATGAAATACGATTATAAAATATTTTGTCCATTAAATGGCCTTCAGCCATTATTTTAGCTGAAAAATTAGGCATGAATCTATAAATAAATAATGTTTAGTTTCTTTTGAAAAAGCATGGAGTTTGGTCAGTATACATTCTTCATATAATATTATACTATAAGTGTTTCTTCCTATACTGTCTGGAGAATTGTGAGAGTTGAAGTCCACCCATCTTAAACTTGCAAAGGTTTAGAAATACTGATATACTGTACATATTAGGTGGCCTTGTCTCTCACTAATTCCAGCATGGCGAGGTGAAACTGATTATAATTACTACACTTTGCCAATAATTAAGCAAAATTTCTAAAAGCAATCGGACTGATCTTGAAGCTGCCATCTTCCTTAAATAATTGATCAGGACAACATCCTTGAGTACTGTGCTCTTCAAACATGCTGGACTACAATTCCCATTAATTCAAATGAAAATGTCAGTCTGGAGGACACCAATTTACAGAAGAATAAATTAGGGTGAGAATAGTACTATGAATAAAGAGATAGCATAATAACATTTTCAATTTTCAAGCCAAACTAGAAAGGACAAGGATAGACCAAGATATATTTCTAAATTTTATAACATACTGTATATTAGAGATTTTATTATGCTATAACTTTTGTCTGAGTAATATTTAGAAAAAAGTTATGATCTTAGTAATGGATATTTTCATTCAAATGGCTGTTTCAGATCACCAAAATAATAAACATATAACATGTATCAAATTTTATCTAATTAAGCTATTTGTTAAACATCTTATCAATATGTGCTGCTGAAATATGATTTGTCCAAGTTCTGAGTTGTACAGAAATTAATTGAAGGAAAATATATTTAGAATTGATGTTTAAATATAAATTTAAAAAAGATATTCCAGGAAAAAGACTTTACTAGGCATATTGATAACATTAATTTGACCTCTTTGGCCCTAAATAACTGTATTTCTAAATAAATTCAGTTGGATTTCATTTATATAAATGTATTAATTATTGGCCATAATACACTGTGGACCTTAAAATAACTTAGTTGCAAAGGAATGAAGGCAGGAAAAAACTCTACCAAAAATCCATTTTTAGAATGTGTTGTTAGGATTCAGTTTTATTTTTTAGCCACCTTCACAATACATTTGCTGTAGTATCTCTTAAGTTCTCAGTTCTGTATTTGATTTCATATCAGTTGCAATTTAAAGTTTACAATTAGAGCAATGCAAATTCTGTACTTTAAATAGATGCATTGTTATAGTAACTGCATTTAAATTCATCTCTCTCTCTGTCTCTGCATTGTGCCATGATCTTCACATATGTAGTTGAGCAGAACAGCAAGTTGGTGGATTTGAAGCTGAAGAAACTCCTAGACGCTCAGCCACAGGTGGCAAATTCGTTTACCAGCACTGCTCCAAAATCAGTTTCTGATAACACTGAGCCAAAGTTTATGGTAAGTTTAACCAAAAAAAAAATTCCTTTTCCCATAATACCTGTGCATTTTGGGTTCTGATTTGCATTTAATAGTGAATAATGTTCTTCAAAGGTTGCAGTGCGTAAAACCAGTTTTTGTATCCATATAAAGAGATTTGAATTATATTTTGGCTATGTATTGGCAGATATTTCATAATTGCACTTGGTAATTTAACTAGCAATGGCTTCATCTGGGTATTATGCTGTGAAATAATATATTTTGGTAATATTTATTTCAATTAAAATGTATTTTTAATGTGTGTATTGGCCGTATGAAAAATACTGAAATACATATTACTGGCTAAGTCAAAGTTAGCAATATTAAGCTGGCAGAGTTTTGTAATATTAACTTGGCCTAAATAAAGTTATTTACCCTAATACATATTTGAAAATATATTTCAACACCAAAGTCGCTTGTTATCTTTCTTCTTAAGCTAGTTCATTAATGTGAGGTAGAGTTCTTTTGGGGCCTATTTTAAGTAATTTTAAGAATTACTCTTTTTTCTTGCTTTAGTGACATCTTTAAACTTTTGCATAAATGATTTTAATTATAGAAACTACATTGTATCTTAGGTAGTTGAGGCATTCTGCCATATTATTTGTCAGTGGTAGGGAATTCTCTCTATATACATAGGCTTTGATAGATTTGTTGGTGCATCTACTCAGCTTATTGTCTTCATTAGTCATAGCTATTACTCCTTAGGGAAAAGATTTGGATGGCTGTGAGTACAGTCCACTTGTATAACTTTTCACCCACCTGCAGACTGGGGGTGTATGCCCTGCTGAGTGAAAGGATTTCCTTCCCCAGATACAGAGATGCTTTGAAGTCTCAAAACAATGACTTTCATTGCTTTTTCCTTTACACTGTCGGTTCCGATAAATTGGTGATGAAAGTGTGCAGCAGCAGCAGCAGAGGGCTTTCAG
The DNA here is from genome assembly GCF_009769535.1 of Thamnophis elegans. NCBI lineage: Eukaryota > Metazoa > Chordata > Lepidosauria > Squamata > Natricidae > Thamnophis > Thamnophis elegans. Next base: position 28,078,970 of record NC_045543.1, on the reverse strand, counting down.
TCTCTATCTTTGAACAAAGAGAAGCTTGGATCAAGTCTGATTTTTTGCGTTCAATTTAGCTTTCTGCAGTGGATTTAATGCAAAATGAAGCTGGCCTTGGAATAATACAATGGATTGAAAAGGCTAACTGAATTAGTGGGCTTAGAGGAATACATTTGTAAAGTGGCAGAAGTCCCTAGTCATAAAAAGGCTTCTTAAAATGGGATTTACTGGCTAATCGCACTGATATTTTAACATGTTGCCAGGCCTAAAAAATTAGCCATGTTTGTTTATTTTAGTAAAGACTTGCATGTCGACTGTCAGATGGCTATTGTATGAAGAGCTCGAAGAGATCCTTTTCTTTGAAGAATGAAATCATAGCGTCTGGATTGTTGAAAAAATAATTCTAGAATGAGGGATGCTTTTAAAAAATTAGCTCCATAAATGGCTGACTAGTTCCTGCTTTAGGACAATTTTATTCAGTTAAGATATCATCCTCAAACACACACACCAGCAAAATAGTTTTTATTCTAATTTCACACATTTGTATGAAGGAGAGGATCTTTCACTTCTGTTCGGTTTCCCCTTCCCTTTTTTTTTAGTAAGTGCAACAAAAAGTATAGCTGGATTTGAACATTTTCTTTAATGCTGCATGAAAAAAATATGTCCATCTGTTCTCTTAGAGCTTTCAGCATTGACTTGGGTTTATGTTTCTAATAAAATGCAGTTTACACATTTATAAATAGGCATTCTGTGTTTGTGGAAAAGGATAAACTGTTACCTTCCCTGGAGAATTCTGTATCCCAGGCCTCCTTGAGGCTAGAGAATAGGCCATTGGAGAACTCCCTCATTACCAATTGTCTCAATGCAGAGGAAGGGCAAAGTCTTGGTAGCTTTTGATAACCAGTTTCAGCATTCAGCAGGCTTAGCTATTAGTCATGCATCTTAGCCTTTCCCTATTTACTTTCAAAACACTTAATAAAAATAATAATAGATTAGGTATAAAATGAAATATTTGTTTGGTACACAGCATCTCGGTATCTGCAGTTTCCACACACGGCGGTGGTTTAGTCTTCTGGGATATTTCACATTGATAGACCCATTTGAATGTATTACCATAGGAAGCTCCGGAAAATGGTAATTGTAGTTTCCGGAGCTGTCAAAGCTTTTATTTATAAATCTGGATTCATAAAGTTATAACTAATGAAATATAGTTCACTGGGGCTATAACCTTACTTTTTATTTGTCATCAAGCATTAGTCATCCCAATGGATATAACATTAGAAATGATCCTTCGTATTATACAGGAAAAAATATGTGGCTCCATTCAGAATGACACAATTTTTTACTGGGGCAAATCATGTGTGCAAAAGACTAGAGGCAGTATGTAAATTGAAGAGAGATACGATGTTTAAAAATATACATGCTGTTCCAGGAACCCTAATATATACATGGTGCTCTGGGTATCCAGTTGGCAAATGGTAATCTTCTGAGTCCAGCTTTGCCTCAAGTCACAGTGGATGTTGCTAACAGATCTTAGCAGACCACCACAGCTGAAGTGCTATTGTCAGATTAATAGCCAAAGGAGTTTATTTTGCCAAAACCTCTTTTGAGGGGTTCCATACATTTTTGGCTCATAGTAAAATTGTTATCTGACACAAGCATCTGAGTAGTGGGGGTTTTCTCTCCGTAATACTCTTCTGCTGAAATACACCTTTCCAATTATCCAGCTTGCATTTATAAACAATAGAATGTGATGCACAGTTTTGTTTTTGTTTTGTTTTTTCTGGTAGAATGAGACAGAGGAACATGCTGAGCGATTACAAAAGGCAGCTGAACGTTTTAGAAGCCCTGTTGTTTTCAGCAAGGATTCAACAGTCAGAAAAACGCAGCTTCAGTCATTCAGTCAATACGTTGAAAACAGACCAGGTAGGCACAAATACTCATTTAAAATATTCTCCTCCATTCCCAACCTTACGACTTAATAATATTTAACAATACATAATAATGTGAGCCCACTTTTCAATACACAAATATCAAATATTGAAATAATTTTTCATGTCTTTCCTTTTTTTTTCAAGAGATGAAAAGGCAGAGATCAATACAGGAAGATATAAAGAGAGGAAATGAGGAGAAGGCAGCGATAACTGAAACTCAGAGGAAGCCATCAGAAGATGAAGTGCTTAATGTATATTAATTTTTTATCTGGTTTCATGATTGCTGATAATTCTCAACTGTATGTGGAAATAGTGCCTTTATTTGTTAAAATGAGATGTTAGGTTTTCTTAGATGTCAATCTCCATTGCATTCAAAGCAGAGTGAGAGGGCTGTGCTGTTGAATTAGTCTGCAGCGTGGTGATAATTGTCAGATAAAAAAATGAATTTTTCAGAGTTCCGCA